>NW_019102823.1:0-15927 GCF_001856785.1 Myzus persicae | reverse complement strand
TTTTAATAATAATAATAATAATATATTGAGAAAAAAAATAGCTTTCCCCCGTTCGTGTTTTATTGAAAAAAATGTATAAATATATTTATAAATCCGTAAACCGAAGAATGTTCCTTCAATAATAAATTGTATACACTCGTTGGTCGAAAAACGCGCATCACGGTTCCCACGGAATATAAATTTGATACATATTAAATATAGACTTATAGTAAAGAAGCAGACTGCTTATGTGTACAGTTTAGACTATGTGTATAAGCTATATGAATGGAAAAAAGTTCTATTGGTTGGCTACCGATTGTACGTGGTATGTGTGCGTTTATAAAATACGTATACGTATATGTGACTAATGCATATTACGGTGTTCTCCGTTTCGGGGACGTATATAAAAGACCAAAGAAACATACATTTTGTGGTACTATTTTCCTTTCAACGAAAACAAAAAACAAAATAGAATGTCCGCGTGCTGTAATAGGGGGGCTATATTGTGCTACTATACCTATACAGGCGAGGTTTTATACATGACGATAATCGGATCTTCTGTTTATTTTAATGTTTCTGAACAATACCGCATTAGCATAAAAATATCACTCTTTGACGGGAACGATGAATGTTGAAACGCTAAACGTTATATCCGTTCAAAATTAATTGTTTTTTTTTCTCAATATATCTATAGGCAACACGTAAGAAGGTTGTGCATCATAATATGTAGGTGTACGTTTGATCTTTTAAGTCAATTTTTTTCTGTAAGTTCTTTTTATTTATGTTTCTCTTGTTGACGTTACGCGTAGAATTTTTATTTTTCATGCAAGTCTTATTATATCTCGACTGTCGTCGTCTCGCTAAAAAGTCGTATAGTTTGAAATAAATTGTGTCGTTACTCGTTAATCAAGTTCAAGTTTCGTAATAATTAAAAGCCCTCGTGATGAAATTTGTGCCATCACTCGCATCGTGTTTACGCTTAAATATGTACACGGTTGTTTGTATCGGAGTTCACGAAAGTATCTATTTCCATTGGTAATATTTGATTGTTTAAACAGAAATGAATACGTCAGGGAAAAATAGGATCGAAAACGATTAATGTGTTATGGGTTTTGATGTGTTTTCCGAAAGCACACAGTACATTTTATTCCGTTTATTAATATATATTAGAGCTACACCGGGAATCGAATAGTTTTCTCAAGTTAACCAAACAAACGACAGCCAAACCAATTGATATAGATATATGTATATATATTATATACTCCTCCGGGGTCTGCGTGAGTCGAACAATATTTGCTCGTCTTTCTTACATGCCACCCCGTTAATCATGTGCGCCCGTTTGTACATTTTCGCAAGTAAACGTTGATAAAGATGAAAAGATATTTGTTCAGGATTATTTGGATTGACGAAACGGTATATATTATATATATGTTTGCCCGTGGGGATGCGGTAACAACTTTTTTAATAGATCTATAACCACGATGACCTCGATCGCCGGGGGCGTCTTTTATTTGGTGGTTCTACGAAAATCCCAAATTTCTATGTAAAACTGAATAACCATTAACCACATAATATATAATATCGTTTTACAAAATGATCAAACGGACACGTGTACGAACATTCGACTACCAATATTGAGGTTGTGTAAGTATATTATTTGTTTTTAGTACACGTGCACTTGTGATTTAATACATCTCATAGCGATCCAGCTATTAATCCTTTATTTAAAATATTAGTTTAACAACAAAAAAAAAAGAAAACATTGCTGGAATATTTGCGTTTCGACACGTAGCCAACAATACTGCAGCGTCGATTCTGGGGGAATTTTCGAGGACGCGCGACCAATTCAATTTTCTATTCACAGAGCGATGCGCAGTCTGGTGGAAATAAATCGATCTCGCTAAGTTAATAATAATCCGGCAACAACACGCGTCCATTTTTATATACGACCGTAATGCTATTACGTTATTATGGCCTACGGGCGACGTTTAAATCGATGCGCGAGCATTAGAAGGCAATAAGCGGAATTGAACACAGTGTGCCACTCACTCGGACCCTTATATTATATAGATATATGGATCGAATTATCCTTAGGGAGATGTCCGTTTTCTTCAAACTTCTACTGTTTTCTTTGTGAGTTTTTTTTTTTTTTGAAAAATCGAGTTTTTAGAAAGCGGATGACACCCCGGGGAATCCCCCGTTGAATGGATTATAGGCAGGGCGAAGAAGGCCGGGCGTTCCTCCTTGCCCTAAACGGACAGCGTGCCCGGACACACCTTCCGAATGACAAATAACCTTATAACTGTCGGCCCACAAAACGTTTTTCCGTGTAAAAGCTGACTTCGGCTATTACCCTCGTAAGTCATAATGTTTTTGTTTCGTCCCGTGTTGTGGCGGAGTTCGATCACATGAATGTATGTATATATGTGTTTGGTATACGCCCGTTACAGTACACGGCGGTGACTCTAGGGGACAAAGAATATAGCACCTATATGACGAGAGACAGTGTCCAGAAAAACGTTAGACCCCGAGGAATTTAGAAACTATATTGTTGTTTTTTGACAAACAGCCAACTCAACTTCGCCAAACGTTGTGTAATATCGACCAATCATTGTCAACCTATACTCACAGCATTTCATTGTCTAAGACACAAACCCGATTGTGGACCTCGAAGTGGGTATAGTTCGAATAGTTTGGATCTAATATAACATCGAAGTACACTTTTTTTGAGTGCAATGCACTTTACCTCATTGTGACGCATTATTAAGACGTATTTATAAATCGATCGCTATCGTCGAAGAATGTAAATGTAATATTATAATTTATTAATTTTAATTATAATCCATGTCATCGAACAATCGGAGAGTTAAACCTTTTTATCAATATATTACATTAGTGTATGTAGCTGATTTGTACACAAAAACTTTATAATTAATTGCTACGCTTGCAAAGCATTGGCTTAATAATGCTCCTTGATAACATTAACCTGTAATAATAGTAATAAATTCAGATTAACGTTAATTAAATGTATCTAATTTTATATGCAACGTGAACAAAATAAACTTAGTACGCTGTAAAATTAATAATCTTTCATTAAACTCGCACATTTACGACGGCTGTATTGGAAGGTATTTTCTAATGACTTTTGCAGCCAAAGTGTATAATATTATAATAATTATTATATATTATATTGTCTTAAACTTATGTTTCGACTCGGTATTAAACATCGGAATTAATTCAAGCTACGTAACATATATCTGAGAATCGTATTTAAGTAATAACCATTGCCCCCCCCCCCCCATGGTACAGCGCACACCCCGGAATTTCGAAAGACATAAAAATAATAATTTATCTATAAATTATATCACTGAAAAAATAAAAATTTGAATCCAGCCATAAACTTAAAAGATTAAACACAGCTAACTGTTACAAACAACATACATTTCATACAAAACGAGGAAAAGTAGCCCCGCGTACTGCCTCACTCGCTGCCGTTTAACTATGTACAGACCAAAATCGAAGTTAAAAACATATATTTATAGATTATAGACTATTATATAATATTATATAGGTATATCTGTGTATCTCGTATAGCCTTCGTAATTAATTTAGCTGCGACTAATTTTGCAAACGCTATAGGATATCATATTATTATTACCTACTATTATTATTATTATTATTATTATTATTATTATTTAGCATTGTGTTGTGCCATGTGTTTTGAAGACGCTAATTAACTCGTCCGAGAAAATTCATTAACGGACAAAAACGGCTCAGGCCTGTTTATTGTGGAATTAATTACTTGCATATTAAGCAACGGAGTTCTCCGAGTTTGTTTGATTGTTAGTCTGTGTGTGTGTGTGTGTGTGTGTGTGTGTGTGTGTGTGTGTCTCTCTCTCTCTCTCTCTCAACCATTCTCCTCGTCCCTTTCTCTGTCACTCGACTCCCTTATACAGCTCACGCGATCTCTCCCCCCACCCGCCGCCGCCTCCTTATTTTCTCATCTGCGTCAGAACCGAGTTTCGATTAATAGTTTAATTACGTGTTCCATTTGTTCGTGGCTCCGTTGTTTTACGATGGGCAACCCGCAATCGCACGCAGGTATTTATATACACGCAAGAGAAAAGGTAGCTGCAGCAGTGTGGCGTAGGTGGGTAGGCGAGACAAACCTCGTTGATTATAATATCGCCCGAGTCCGGCGAATATTGCTTGTTTACCGGCCGAAGGAAGGATAGACCGGGGTAAAGTACCCCTGTACCTACATTTATATCTATATAAGTCAAAATGCCATTCCCTTTCAAAGGCTCGTGCGCGCGCGCTCGTAATTATACGTGCAAAATATGTATACACGCGCGCGCGTGCGTGGATGCGTGTATGAGTTTAATGCAAACATTGTTAGCGCGAGTATATACGGTAGTACGGGGCGAGTGGCGGGCTAAAAAAATAACGAAATACAATTATAAAGGAAAATTTTAATGATGCGGGGGACTTAGGGAGCGTTTTATGTTGTGTGTAGTGTGTACACCACCCGTACATTATGTTTACTTATCTGTACAGCAGTGGCCGTGAGCAATTAAAGTTGGCAACCAATTAGGAGATATATGTGTTTGTTTTAAAACGAGTGTATAGCGGTGGTGGCTTTGACGGCGTAGCGAGGGGGGGGAGGGTCGAACGAAGGGATAGGCCACTGCAGACAACTATACTGCAAGCGGGGTCGGCGGGGGGTTTATTTAAATTATACATAGCAGCGCGCCCACGACCGCCCCCTTTAGTCGAAAAAGAGAAATTCAGGGAATACGTCGTCGCTGGTGGGTGGGCAGCGTGTGGGCAGGGGTGGGGACTCAAGTCTTTCTTAATGAGTTGCATCGTTAGCGGAACGCCCGAGCGCTTTTCGCGAGGGTTTTCGACGTCGTAACGGGAAACTGGAGGTTACTTTTCTCTGTTTAATCATTCGCCATAATTACACGGGACACCCTGTACATACGGTTTTGATGTTTTCGAGCAGCAGCAGCAGTATTTATGTGTGTTTGTGTGTGTGTGTGTGTGTGTGTGTGTGTGTGAAATAAAGGGGAGGGCCAACGTACCTCGGCGATAGGAGGACACTGGTTTAATTAAAACGGTGGTGGTGGGCACGCCACGTGTGCGTTTCGGCGGGGCCACACGCATTTCGCGAGTTGTCGGAATACGCCTCGCGATTAACCACCGCCTCACCGGCATAATATTATTATGTTATCTACAGCGATGTACAAATTTATATAGTGCTTAGTGTTATCCTCCACTCGCTGCAGAGATCAGTCCAGGTGTTCTAGCCAATTATTGCAATGGATCGAGATTCGAGATTATAATATTGTATAAAAAAAACTCGACACGGACGTCTCATGACGAGCAATCTTTGTATAAAGTCCTCGTACTCTGATTTAACAGTTATCGCTAAAAAGAGTTGGAATAACACTTCAAAAACATCGTTTACCAAAAACTTGCTTTAGAATTTCGGTTGTTTTCTAATCACGTATGTATAAAGATTAAAGCAGAATATTATTGTAATCACGCATGATGTATGTTATTGTGTCGACGATAGGAATTTAATTAATTAAAACCATGTGGTATCAGTGACGCACCCAAGAGGGAGAGGCTGAGGGGACTTAAGCCCCCCTGTATTGGCCGTGTTATGGTACAAATCGTACATCATAAAAGGCAAAGTACAAAAATCCATGATACTTCTGAAAATGGATTTGAAGAAACATTTTAGGTATTATCAATTTTTTTGTATAGGTTATTACAGTTTCGGGATACCTATATAGTAATAACGACCTAGTATAAGGTAATAAAGGATACCAAATTCTCATTTAATTTGTCTAGCCTCAACCCTCTTCCCCGTTGAAAAATCCTGGATACGCCACTAATGTGTACCTATTAATAATTTCCAAACTATTTACATTAACGTAGAACGTACGTTCATGATACTAATTAGGTTAATTGGCGTTATAGTCGTAGGTATATAAAACGTATGTACTATGTAAATAAAATATACATAATATATATGAAGTAAGGAAACCCATCAGAGTTACTCGTGGAAAAGGGTGTATACGCGTGTAATGTAATTATTTCGTATTGAACCTCGGTCACGGTATATCTAATAAAATCAAAGACGGGTTGTAAAATATCGTGACTAGGTATATTTTTAAAACCGAGGAATGAATGAAATATTTAAATTAATTAGTGTATATTAATAAAGTAGTGCTCTTAAATCGAATTTGGGTAAGTGACGGCTGTCGGTGGTTGTTCGTTGGAGTGCACTTAATTTTTGAGAAACGTGTTCAAACCATGTTTCGTTTGACGATAGTGGATTCGTTCTTCTTTTGCCGTACTGTTCGATATCGTGTTTGAAATCTTATGGCTTGCACTCTAAAAAATCAGAGATTTCGAATTGTAAAAAAAATAAAATAAAACCAGATAAAAAATAGAACAGAGAGTATATACATTAAACGCAGAGTAATAAAAATCATTATGACGCGCGGCTAATTGTAAAATTATTTTGTACCGAAAACAAAAGCTCCGATTTTAATCCCGGCCATGTTAAACGTCAAAAACCCCTCCGCGAGGTGTTGGAGTGGCGTGAGGGGGTGGGATTTGTTATAATAAAAGGCTTATAATTAACGGACTCTCCGGGGCCCTTTGCCGTCGTTTTAATATAAGCCTGGCCAGTTGACCCGAGCGTCCCGTCTTCCCCTTCCTCCACCCGTTTAATTAAGGTGGCCCTCCAGCATATATATAAATACATAGTGGGGCAGTGGAAAGGGACGGCAGTTAAAGTTTTCTCGCGCCTTTTCCAATTTTCCATGTGACCCTCACCGGTCCCGTCCCGCCCGTCTGTATATTATATATATGTATATATACGCACGGTATAATAATAAGCCGAGAAAGTAATTTATTTCCACCTCGCCCTCCGCCACTACCACCACATGCACAATTCACCCCCCGAGCCTACCGTCACCGTCGTCGACACCCCTGCACCCCTCTTTTGTTATTCCTTTTGAGGACAACGATGGAAAAATTGCTTTTAATCCTGGTTCACCCTGCTCCGTCCGCTGTGATTACACCAAGCTTTAATAATAATAATAATAATAATAATAATATTATAGCGTTTTTTTTTTTTTTATTCGTTGTTCGTTGTTCACTGACTTCAGATTAAAATAGTTTAATATTAACGCGGTCGGTTTCTTCCTCCGACGGACCGCCGCCACACTCACACCATCGTGGTCAGATTATTACTTTTATTTTTATTATTATGTATTTAATATATAGATTTATGTACCGTAATATATAATTCTCGAAATAAATGTCGGTTATCAGCTCCTCATGTCCGCAGCGAGAGATTTTTTACCTTCTCCGTGGCTGTGGCGTGGTGCCGCCCAACTAGTATAATGTATATAATATAGAGTACAAAGTTTTGTAAGTTGGTCTGGAAACGTCAAGAGACTCCCGACAATGGAGAGGAAGTGGCTGAGGCTGCTGCGTTAAGTCTATTTTCCAGTTGTCCGGCAGTAATAGCGAATACGTGTAACCTGTCTATTGGGCAGGGAAAAAGATGGATTTATTCTCGACCGGCCCAAAACCTAAATGGAATCCGAATGTAAAACCTTTTTAGCATTGCTATTATAATTTAGTTGGGAGCTTTTATTTTTTTATTTTATTTTGTTTTTACTTCTGATGTAAATATATATACTATATATATATATATATATATGTTATATGTATACCTATTGTATATATGTATATTTTGGCTATCCTGTCTATTGGGACTTGTCCGTCTTCGTTTACGCAGGAAAAACAAATATAAAACACTCTCCATTATTCTACTGAACCAAAAAAATAGTGGTAAATAAAATATAAATAACAGAGTTGAAACCTTTTTTTTACGTCCAAAACTTTTCGATTAGCATAAAAAACGCATTAAAATTATTGGAATCGTCACAGTGTGAACAGAAAAAAAATCTCATACAGTCGATTATTTGATTTGTGCATTAACGGATTAAAATCAGAATATTATACTAATATATTTTTTATTATTATTAACGCAGTCTTGTAAAGAGAACCCTCAGGTCATATTATATGCAGAAATCATAATGCTTTAATACAATAATTGTTCATTAGCAATAGTTTTCATAAATATTAAATATGAAATAAATGTACTACGTATTTTTTGAAATTTGAATCAATAAAACCAATCATCAGGGCTGTTTTCCCCGTCGTCTTTTACATATGTATATTTTATGTAATATGTAATGAATCTTGGATACTTGTAAATGTATAATGTATTTGAATTATTTCTTGTGTTTTTTAATTTTTATGATCGTTTAAAAAATGCATTTATATTTCGTAAAATGTCGTTACATTTAAAATGTCTGCTCATGGAAAATCATATTGTTGTATTTGCATAATTTAAATGCTTATTAAAACGTTTGTATATATGGTTAATTTAAAACCGGTGTGCTTAATTAAAACTTTTAAGCTTATTCGAGTATAAAAAATAAATATGATATTATTTTCCTTCTTCGCGTCGTTCTCGCTAATATAACGGATTGATTAAATTGTTTTTGTTTTGTACACATAAATTAGGATGTAAATTAAAAAGTGTCTTAAAATTAAGTTTATTCCGTTACCTAAACATAAATTATTTATCTTTCAATATACCTTTGAAGTGTAAAGGTATTGTATACGGCTTAAAGCGAGTTTAGGGTTTATTTGGAAAGTTATACTCTGTTACTTATATCGAACTCTGTTCAAAGTATTACTAACAAATATTGTGAACAGTTATAAAATAATTATTTGACGCGATTAGAGCGTATGATGAATTAAATCGTTTCCGTCGTGATTTCATAATAATAACGATAATAACCGTGTGAGATGAAAAAAATTTGACGACCGCATAGTTTTTTACCGTACCAGAATCAGAAAAACACAAATAACCACATTAAATATATATGTATAAGGAAGGATAGAAAGGGACAAGCAACAAAAAAATGATATACGACGTGTTCGTAAAATGTTTGTTTAATTTTAAAACTTTACCATATCACAGATGCCACATCAAAACGTCGGAGAGAGGTGTCTCGACGCGCCCGGTGATGGTGAAATGAAAAAAGTTCTAAGCGCGTTTTATTATTGTATACGTTCTCTTTTTGTACAAAATTAATTTTAATTTTAACAATTTCCGAGCGAAAAAAAATCATTAAAACCGCTTTAGTCTCTTCTCCTCCATGTCTCTACGTCCCTGTTACTCTTTATACCTCGCATGTTCACCGGCTGCTGGTGGTGGTGGTGATGGTGGTAGTGGTGGCAGTGGCGGTGGTGGGAGAAGTGAGAAGTGGTGTGCAGGGGCTTCATTTTATTTTTCTGTTAACCTTTCTTTTTAACCGTACTAATTAAATCGGCGGTAGCAGTGACGGTGGGAGAGAAAAAAAGAGAAATAATTAAAGTATATAATTTCCTTCTCTCCCCGGGCTCTCTCGGATTATTAAAAAAAAAAAACCGACAAAGAATAATACGGTTTAGAAAATGTTTTTCCACGTTTTACCCCTTCGGATCCCAACCCTGCGAGACAAGTGAGGGGGATGAAAAAAAGAAATAAAGAAAGGTAATTAGTTAAAAACTAAGATTAATTACGTCCACGTCGTGACATTCGTTTGCTGCTGCGGGAGCAACGCGACTACGGAATCCATTTCGTACCCGGATTGTCCGGCTCCTAAGGGCAGTATAAAACCCCTCGGAAGCTTAATGGAAAGCCACTATTACGAGCAGGACAGAAATCCTTTTTCTTTTTAACATAATTATATTATTTTTATTTATTTATTTTAAACGAAGAAAGGGGAGGAAAAATCGCACCGAGACTTATTTTGAAAGAGATATCTCGATCAAAGTGCAATAAAAAGCGATTCCATTAACTATATATATAGATATATGCGCTTTCCGTGGCCAGCGAGATTTTATTATTGGAGGAATCCACCGCGGTAAGTGGATTATTATGTTGCCGGCATCAAAATGCCACACGCTCATAATACGAAAAGACCTTGTAATATTTTAGAATAAATAAATAAAATTAATTTTTTTTCTTTTTTACATTTTAAAATGCTTTTAGAGACGTCTTATCGATTGATCAAAGTTTTTTCATTTTATTTAATTCAATTTTTTTTTTACCGATTCAGCTTACACTCTTTGCTTTCCCTACGAGGAGACCCACTCACTTAAGTGGTCGTACATTCTTCCCGCCGTTTGAATGCATTTTGTATGCTTTTTATGATGCTTTATGACAATCGTCGAATAACCTAATACACGGATGAAATGCGTCACATTATTCAAAAGCGCATGGCATTTTTTTTCTTTTATTGTGATTGTATTATTCAAGTGTATTATAAATCATTTTCTTATACTTTACTGTATACCGGCCACCTAATATACTCGAACATGCTCTTATAGATGTACGCAGTAATAATATTACGTATGCTTGTAAGTTATCAAACACTTATTTAACAAAAATAATTATTTGTCATGTTTATTTTACTTGTTACGTACTTAAGTGATATTACTGCACTAATCGCATTGAAAATTATATAGTCAATACACGTTAACGTTATTACTACGTGTACATAATATTATTGTGCGTATAACGTACCCATGTGGGTACATTATACGCGTTGATGTAGACAATTTGTAATGAATATTATCGATATGTAATACAATTACTTTTTTTAGTATAAAAATAATGTATAATAACTAATAAGTATGTACTCCCCTCGACGTCGATTACACTTGAATAATATTACCACGTTGATCGGATCTAAAATTACCCACACATAAGACGACTGTAGTTGTAAATAAATTCACTATTGTAAAATAATTTACCGGTAATTTGAATTTTTTTTCTGTAATCGATGAAACCGTGCCGCGGTATACTATGTATGTATGTATAGACGGCGAGTATGGGAGTGGGGAGAAAATGTGGGGAAAAGTCCATTGTAAAACAGCTTTAAGTATTGTCGTGTCTCGTAGGATGTAGTAGTAGTGAAGAAAGCGGAACTTTCATTAAGTCGATTTTGGGATTAAATTGATGGACGGTCGAATGGGTGGAGGGAAGTGGCGAGTAAAATTCATTAAAGTCTGGAGGATGATGTTCGTCGGGCGCGGGAATCGGATGGTATATATATATGTATATATCTATACAAATTAAATGAAATTTAAATGAAATAAGTTTAGAGCATCGTTTATGAGAAGTTTAAAATTAAGTTTGAAAAGACGGATGATGCATAATGTAATGGCGTGCAGCGTGTAAGAGAAGGTGGCGGTGGGTGAGCCGCTGTTTTACAAGCGCAGTTCATGGTATTAATTTTTATTAAAAAATAAAAATTAGCCGGCACGTAATTAAAGAGCCCAGACGAAACCTCTACATTGTGTACTTTAATTTGCAATATTTTGTTCGGCAAATTTCAAACAATGTAACTATACGCTACTTTGATATTGACAGGATATACCGTCGTTTTTTCCTCTTCATTAGTTACAACAACATCGCTGCAAAACAAATTTTCAATTGCAATTGTTTATTTTTCCTTTTTTATTTGTAAGCTAATCGTTTGGAATAAATGCAATTTTTTTATGTTTTACGTTACCATTATACAATTTATTATGCTTTGTGAAATACGGTTATTAAATTATAAAAAAAAAATAAATATAATTATAAATATTATTTGCTATAAAAACGTCAAGCAACACTTTAAATTAGTTAACATATTTTCGAAAACATAAACTACACGTGGCGATTAAATCGATCTTGCACCTATATATAAGAAATTCGTATTCCCATACGACATACATTATACTATTGGGTGAGTGAATTGAATAAGTTTAATCAATAAAAACCGTCATCAACAACAGTAATGAGATGTATACATTCCACTACTTACATAATTAGTTTTTACAAAAGTTTTGCAAACGGACTTAGTCTACCGCAATAATTCCCTGATAATTCCGTATCAATAATTTATTAATTAAAACAACTGTATACCCGACTTAAAAATTATTATTTTTCTATCTACAAGAACAATAATTTGACGTATTTTTTCAAACTCCGCCGGACGCTTTGGTTCTATATATAAACCTATTTACTGCCTCTTTATAATATTATGATATAATGATATTCGCTTGGTTAGCGTATTATTGTTAGTGTTTAATACTTCTTAAGCCGTATGATTTTACAAAGATTTTAACACTATCTTTCCCGTTGTCCTTTATAGAACATCAACAAACAAACGGCGGCGTGGTGACCAACGGCGGTACAGTGACCGCGACCACGTTAACGGGTCTGAACGGCAGCACGGCGATGATAGCCAGGGAGTGCGCCAACTGCGGCAAACGCATAACCGAACGGTTCCTGCTCAAGGCTTTGGACCTGTTCTGGCACGAGGACTGTCTGAAATGCGGCTGCTGCGATTGTCGGCTGGGCGAAGTCGGATCCACGTTGTACACCAAAGCCAACCTGATACTTTGCAAAAGAGACTACCTCAGGTAAGGAAACCGATGGCCTCAGTCATTTGTCAATCAATTATGGGTTGTGAAATTTAAACAGACCCGACTCGAGCTGGCACACATAGTCGTCCGAATCTGAGTTATTAAATAATTGGAAGAGACTCGCGCGCGATCCCGATGCGTATAGGTGATCCCCGCCGGTTTTGCGACTCGAAATTGTTTTCCTTCTGATATTAATTCCTTTCGATGGGTATCGGGTCGTTCTGCAGCAAAGCGTTGTGAATTATTTTCGGGGCTGATTAATCAGGAATTTCCGTAAACGACTGTAAATGAAAAATGTAATGTCTTGTCCCTGTCCACGATGTATACATTATTATACAAACGGACAGGGGTATATTATTATACTTACTATATGTATATACTATAAAAGCTTTACGGTGCAGCAACGTAGTCGTATTGTTGTGTCGTTGTTTTTCTGTATATACGTATACGGTGGGTAGGGTAAATGGTGAAATGGGAGGACCAGGAGATGACGACGTTGGTGAAGGGAAAGGGTTTAATTAGCGCGAATGCCGAATTATCAGCAATGGAAATAAAATAAAAATAAGTCTAGAGGATCGCGTCGAATGGGCGCCGAGTGCGTGGGAGGAGAGACACCTATTCCGGATTCAATTAAATCCGTTTATGAAAGTGATCGCAGAGAGTGGAAATTACGATGGTGGGGGGAGAGGGGGAATTTTCTCTCTCACACACTCGCTCACTCACTGTCTCTCTCTCCATAGCCCGTCGGCGGCTGTTGAATTTAATTAAAACCGTATGTCGGCCAAAACGCCGCTGCTTGGCCCGGCACAAAAGTCAACTCTCTGCCGCTGACGGAAAACACAATCTGCACGTATATATAAGCACACACACACACACACACATATTAACCAGTCAAGTTAATATATATATATATATATATATATTTAGAAATGGGGCAGGCTGACTGTTTTACTATTATTATACATACATACTACTACCCCTTTAACTATACTCGCACACACAGATGCCTGATACGCACCCCTCGGCGTGTGGACGAGACTTCGTCATTCGGCAAACTTTTCTCTCTAATGAATGGACACGGACAATGTGTCGTCGTCGTCGCGTTTGGGCGACCGAATTAATTTGATGAACGAATATCACGTGACCGTCCCTCACGACAAGAGTATAATAATAAGACCTCCCGAATAAAACCTTCCGGAGATTGATTCATTTTTCTATTATTCATACTATTATAGGATGTTATTCGTCATATAATTTTTTTATCGTTTGATAATCAAATGTTAATACGGTGTAATTTTATCATTTTTATCAACACATAATACTATAACAGTCAACAGGAAACGCGAACAATCGTCGAAATTATTTATATTTTTTATTTATTTATGCGCCCGTATACATGCATATAATTACAAATTAGAATTTTCTATTGTCGAACGTGCATAATAATGAGCAAAAACGTGTAGTATGCAATGTAATATGCATTGTTCTAGCTGTTCTTTTAACATCGAAATACAATTTCTGTTTCTTTTTTTGTTGTTATTGAAAAAATAAGGTTAGGAATAATGTGATAAATTAGGTTATTGATTTTTTTTTTTACATTTTCTTCGTTTCGATATCATTTACGCTCCGTATTATAACGTGTAATGTATTATAGCTGTAGAAGCTGTTGATTTGTTATTTGCTCGGACCGGTTCAGAAATAGACTTATTTTTAAAATGTGGTATTAATGTATTGTGTGTTAAATAACGCCAAAAGACACAAAATAGACACATTTTGCTCCGAGGAACTAAAAATCTGCAGAAATTATAAACCAATTATAAGCCCTCCGTCTTTGAAATGAAGAAACTCTTAAATCGACTCAGCAGTTGAAAAAAATTTGTTTTAAAGTAGAACCAATGCAACAACAACGACGACGACGCGATATTATACTGGTACTATTTATATTATATATACAGAATATGTTTTATGTACATTATATATTTGTGCATATTATATCTGATTATCTGTGTATAGATTATAACGAGATAATACTCGCCAGAGGCGTCGACGCACGCGGTCGGTCATGCTCGTGTTTATCAAAATCAAAAACGCATCTCGTTTTGGCGTCCCGTAGATTAGGTATAACGCGAACATCTGTTGTGCAAAGTGTTCTCGTATACCTATATAACGTACCATATAGATGTATAGTGCATATTATATTATAGTAGTGTATTATAGGACTGTATAAAATATTATACTGTTATTAAAATATTCTGTGCCGGGCCAGAAAGAAGGTGTACCAGTACACACACAAACACGCGTTACGCTCGCGTCTAATAATTAAACGTCAAAAATCCATTAAATCGGTTTATCAGTGTTATAACTTATGATGTACCTACATACTATTATGGGTACCTCGTACCTACACGCATAATATATTATAATATGGACGCCGAGAAAACCAACGGTTATATTTATATATATATACACAATATAGCCGATATTATAATTATTATTATATTATTCGAACAAAATTTTATCCTAAATTTATATACCCATCCCGTTTTCTCGCACTCACCCCCGACCAGCCACACCGGGGTTTTGAACAACGGACACACACACTCGCGTAGGTATTAAAGAGTCTCCAAGAGTGTGTGCGTTTTATTTTACACGGACAAAACCCGCCGCCGTCGCACTTAATCGCCGACACGATATTATAATATTCATGTAAGGCTAATGTAATTTTCAGGTTATTCGGAGCGACCGGCAATTGCGCGGCGTGCAACAAGGTAATACCGGCGTTCGAGATGGTGATGAGGGCCAAAAACAACGTCTACCACTTAGAGTGTTTCGCGTGTCAACAGTGTAATCATAGGTAAAAAAAAAAAAAAAAACACCTAACAATAATAAATTATAAATATACGTACGCGCGTCGTGTATAATGTACGTAATAATATATAATATTATCGCGTATATTATACACGATTTAAAATGTAAGCCGTGTACATATTGCGTTATTACATTATATGTGACACTCGCGGTTCTAACGCGTCTGCCCGCTCGTACATCGGGCGTGTCGAGACGATACGAAACGTTTTGCTGCACGTCATTAATTACGCGCACACTAAATATAATATATATTAGTAACGTTCACGTGGTCGTGTGTCTGCAGGTTTTGCGTGGGCGATCGTTTCTACCTGTGCGAGAACAAGATCCTGTGCGAATACGACTACGAGGAACGGCTGGTGTTCGCCAACATGGCCACGTACAACTCGTCCAGTCTGGCGCACATAAGAAGGCAAGTCAGTAGATTGCAGGTAGGACATTCGATGGGGCAGCCCTATACTCGCACCACACCGTAACACAATACACACACACACACACACACACACACACACACACACGCAC
>NW_019102822.1:0-1971 GCF_001856785.1 Myzus persicae | reverse complement strand
CTAATAATAATATACTATTGATACTTCGTTTACCGAGAACGTAACCAAATGTAGCTGTAGCACTTCACATTATTTTAACTATGCTTGTGTCGGTTGCATCTGGTGAACGGAGCTTTTCCAAATTAAAAATAATTAAAAACTATTTGAGGTCTTCTATGTATCAAGAAAGGTTAAGTGATCTTGCTACAATTCCTATTGAAAAGAAGTAATGGAAAACCTGGAGTTTAAAAAATTACCGACTGATTTTGCCCAAGAAAACGCTCGCAAAATTAATTTCATTTAATATATTTTTAATTGTGTAGTTATATATTTTTTAATGTTTAATTAAATACATATTGTTGATCTATGAAAATGATATTGAATGAGTTACTATGGTCAAAAATATTACTTGTTCTATTTCATACCCAACATTTATATTAATTGTATTATTTTTATTTTATATTTTGTAAAGAAAACTGAGGTCAGACAAAACATTTTTTTTTTAAAACAAAACAAGGGTTTATAGTTAAAAATAAATGTCCATATTTTATTCAACCCCCTCCGCTTAAAAAAATTAACTATTGCATATAGGGCAGCGTAAATTAGATTTGCCTAGAGCGGCAAAAGACCTACGGCCGGCCCTGCTTATAGCACACACACTGTCATTCGGACGAGGAAACTGATGATAATATAAAATCTGTATCGTCCATGACTCGCGTATGAGCTGCACCAGCGACCGCGAATATCGTTCTAATGAATCAAATTTTAGAAAAGGACTTAGTCATGTACTCATGTATACCTAAAGCTCATTCTGATTCAGAATATCTTGTTTATTTTTGTACATTTAGCTGTTCTTGAGAAATACCTCTGACAAACATGCAGGATTACAAACAGACAAACAGACAATATCGAAGTTAAATAAAAACCGTTAAAAAACTTTAAAAGTACTTAAGTACCTATATATCATAGTAAAATAAATGTATTCATTGCTCTGCTCAAAATCTAAAAATACACATAATTGCCTCTCTTACAAATTAAATGTCGGTTATAATTATAATTATTGTTCTGCTGAGTATTGATATTATAGTCTATATGTATTTTCTAACCGGGTTGCCATAATTTAATCAAGTAAAACCGGGACAGACAGAAAAATAGTAAATAAAGTATGTTCGTTACATTTAATATGATCGACTATGTCAGATTTTCCACCGTGGGCAACTTGAAAATAGCTTTTGCAAAAAGTGCAATATGCTTCAAATTCATTTCTACCTTTTTTTATAAAACTCCAAGTAACAGAAAACTCGGCACGAAAGTGACATTTTCTTTTTGGTGCCATAATAGTATAATAACGAAAAGAATAATAAAAACGAATTATCAAGGCTGCGGCCTACGGGCTACGACCTACGTTCTACTGATGTAAAAGACATTAGTCTGTCTGTGTATCACCCGTATGGCCGTATCGTTAATATAAAAATATGACATGTAAACTGTACAGTGCACAGCGCACATGGCTTGTTTGTTGTCCTTGAATATTCCCGATATTATTATTTTATATTTAGCCTATGGATTTATCAATTATTCGTTATCTTTAACATTAACAATATGTTGACTCTCGATTTCAATTATTTTAATTTTTTCCTAAAACCGGGACATATAGGCGTCCCGAAAACATTTTTCGGGACACCGGGACACAAAGTCAAAAACCGGTGACAGTCCCTATTCTAACGTTTACTTTATTTGAAGTTTCAAATAAATCGATTTATTGTATTTTATTTTGACTTGATAGGCACCACGATTTATTATGTATGGAATCTCAGAATAAATCAAAAAACAAAATGCATAGTATAACAAAAGACAGTGGTGAGATAACTCTATTAACAATACAAGACGTACAACTAACCTCAACATATTGAGTAAAGAAAGAACAACATTATAGACTTTATAGTATTATAGTACACAGTGGAGTATTTTGTATGTTTTTTTTTGGGGGGT
>NW_019102821.1:0-2034 GCF_001856785.1 Myzus persicae | reverse complement strand
AAACAATATTTAATACTAAAGGTAAAGACACCAGTAAATGCTTCTGAATAATTTAACCCTACAAAAATTAATAGGTATACAATTGAATAGGTATTACCTTGCTTCATCACACATCAATCCAAACACTCCAGTAATTTCAACTTCTTCTATTATTTTTTGCCTTACATCATCAGCACATAAATGTAATAACTCATCTTGCATTAAATGACTTGTGTAGTTGGTGGGACTAGAATATATTTTATTAAATTCTGAATTATTTTTAGAGAGTAATTTACAAATTTCTTTAAAGTTTCCTGGAAAGTTTATTGTTTAAATATTAACATAATAATAAACAGTAATGTTATTAATAATTGTATGTAATAATTGTAATAACTTACCTTGGTTTAAGGAGTTTGAACTTTCATCGTGTCCCCTTAAAGCCAAACCTTGACTAGCTAACAATAATGCTATATCAATAAGTGTACTCATATATTTTCTATTGCTTTCTACAAGTAATTTATGCTGTGTTGATAATTGGGCATGAACTCTTCCTGTAATTTGAGTATTTTGATGAGCTTTCCACTTGGTCATGCACGTTAAATGAAATTGAGTAAAAGAATGGGCTTCTAATTTACATGCTTTATTTTTCTTAGCCCCTCTTGACCCACTTAACTGTAAAATGAGGATAGCATATCCAATTTTTCATTAATGAATAACATACATTTTTAATAAAAGTTAAATTTAATATTTATTCAAAGATTACTTTTTTCCAATTTTTAAAACCAGAGACAGTAAATACATCTTCATATTGTGTTCTACCATCACTAAAAATACGGCAAGCATAACAAAAAATAGCATCTAATGCAATACTATATTCAAGTCAATCATGTTTAGCAAAGTAAGATGAGTTAAAGCTGCGATTTTGTAAGCCAAATTTAGATTTTGGATAAGACTAGAGGAAATCATAAACCATAATTTAAAGATATTACTATTATTTAAATAGGTATAAAAAGTTAACTTACATTTAATATTGGCTGGGCCGGTCCAGAAACTAATGTTCCCAGATCATCCACAATAGGCTTAAGTTTTTGTATTTCCTTTTCAACCGTGGAAATACTTACACTCACTGTAGTGGTAGTTTCTGTAGCTGTTGTAATGGGCATTGAGGTTAAACACAGTTGGTCTTTTAAAACATTTGGTGATTCGTGTGTTATATTATTTTGTTTTTTATTTACATTAAAAATATCATAATATGTAGTACTTTTAGACATTTTATTATTTATTATTATTTTATTATTAAGGCTCACCAACGGTTAGTGCCGGATCAGACTAGCGGTTTTTCGGCTGCCGATAATACGCAACCGATCGGTAAACGACCGAGACACCTATAATTAACATATAAACCGCGTTGTTGTGTCTAGACTAGACCGTTTCTCCGAACCGTCCGAAATCGGTCTGGAATAATCCGCGCGCTGTTGCGGTTTGGTTGTGACGATGCGTTTCCGCCGTACTCAAAATTACATTCATTCATTACAGGGCCGTCTACACTGAGCGTTTTTCGGTTACCGTTATTTTTTGAATAGTGCACTTTGCAGTTTTTTTTAAATATTTAAATATTTAAATATTTTTTTATTTTAACAATAAACATGTATTCAACCGAAAAACTAATAACCGAGGTTCAAAACTATCCGTGTATTTGGGATATGAGCTCAAATGAGTATATGAATAGGGACCTAAAAAGCTCATCTTGGTTGAAAGTAGCCGAAGCAGTATACAATTTGGAATGGGATAATTTGGAAGCTGCTGAAAAAGAAGAAAGAGGTAAGAAAATTAATCATATGATTATAATAATAGGTATAAATAAATAAATAAAACAATACTATTGAACAAAATAGTAAAGGTAAGTATTACTATACTATACCTACTTATGTTATAATGTATTATGTACTGTATAATATGACATTTTATTAAACAAAATAATAACATTATTTAATGCATATAATTTATACAATTAAATTCAAATACATGGTGATATCATAGGTACAAAAAAAAAAA
>NW_019102820.1:0-2041 GCF_001856785.1 Myzus persicae | reverse complement strand
ATCCTAAATGTTTACATACATTGGTTAATAAGAACAGGTATATATGTATAAATTAATATTTATGTTTACATTTATATAAATTGGTTGTAATTTATATTTTAGCATTTTATGCAACTTCTGTAAAAGGTTAGTTACATTAAAAGACAATAGTGCTACAAAAATTTCAACTGGAAAACGTATAAGGCAATATTTTTCACCACAAAAAAAGATAGTTCTGAATAGGCTTCAACGATCTAAAAGAATCCTAAAAATAAAATATTGTTGTACCAAAAGTAGGTTCGATCAATTGAAAAAAAAAATGATTGAATGTAAAATGGAAATGAGCAAGATAAATTCTTCTACACTTGACAATATAATTTTGAAATCAAATATTCCTGAATGTCAAGCTAATCTAATTCAAGAAATATTTAACGCTTCTAAAGTAAAATGTTCTAAGCAAAATAGATATAGCGATAATTGGTTGCTACTTTGTTTACTTTTTAATATCAGGTTATTTTTTTAATGCTAATTAATATATATAATACACAAATAAATTGATGTTTAATAATATTATATATTATGTACTACAATTATCAACTTTTTACATTTTTAGAAGTCCAAATGGGTACAGATTTTTAAGGACACAAAATATACTTCCATTACCTTGTGTAAATACGATAAGAAAATATCTTTTAGCCATAAAGAATGAATGTGGGTTTGACATGAATTTTTTTAAGCTTCTCAAAAAAAAAATGTCAAATAAAAATCAATATAATAAAAAAGGGATTTTGCTTTTGGATGAGATTTTTTTGAGAACAAGTATATCTGTAAATTCTCGATCCTTAACTTTTACTGGATTGGAAGATTTTGGAGAAGAGCTTCCCAATAAAGGAAAAGAAAAGGCAGATCATGGTTTAGTCATTATGTGGCAAAGTCTGACAGAAAATTTCACTCAACCAGTGGCAGTTTTTGCCTCAAAAGGCCCAGTTAAAGGTCCCTTGCAATTTGAATTAAGATGTCGACAAAATTAAAAATATTATAATGCTTTATTTCCTGATTCATTTTAGGTATTGAATTAACAAAGTTAGTTATTAAAGCTATAATGCTTTTGGAAGATGCTGGTGCTGAGGTTATAGGTTTAACAACAGATGGGGCTACAACAAACAGAACTATGTGGAACAATTTAGGAATCAGTGGTAAAAAGAAATCCCTCAACAATTATTTTTTAAATCCATATGATGAAAAAAGGAAAGTATTTGTGTTTAGTGATGCACCACATCTTATAAAAACCATAAGAAATCGTCTACATGATAAAAAGCAGTTAAAAGTAAGTTATATTCAAAATTCAAAATGTATGTTATATTTGTTTTAATTATTGTACATACAAATATTTTAGATCCATAATTCAAAATCTTTTATAAAATGGGAGTACTTTTATAAACTGTTCAAAATTGAGGAAAATAATTTGGGAAAAGTCTGTCCTAAAATAACAAAAAACCATGTGATTTTATCTAATATCACTAAAATGAAAGTGAAGTATGCTTCTCAGGTAAATTATAATAACTCCCTACTTAGAAATTTAAATTTTAAATTTAATAAATATAGCGATATACATTTTTTTTGAATCTAATATGTTAAGTGTTTATTATATTATATACCATTATTATAATAAAACAAGAATAATGCCAAAATTTATTAGAACTAAATTAACTATACAGCTTTTCAGTAACTCAGTAGCAGTTGGATTACGTTTTTATAGAGATAGAGAGCCTGAAATTTTTAAAGATTCAGTTGAAACTGAACAATTTACATTAATGTTAAATAGTCTTGCTGATGCTATGAATCGAAAATTTCCGAAGGAAGGAATCAAACGAAACTCCCATGATTTAGAGGTTTTTACTGTTGTACTTATAAAATAATTGTTATTTATGCGTATAATACCAACCACTTTTTTGTTATATAGGTATTAAATGAAGGAAAACAATGGCTTGATTCTTGGGAATCAAATTATGATGATGGTAATATAACAGCTGATGAATTTCTTACCCATCAAACTGCAGAA
>NW_019102819.1:0-2042 GCF_001856785.1 Myzus persicae | reverse complement strand
TCGGAAGACTGTTTCGAGCTGCGGTTGTACTACGACCACGGTTCGGCCGCTAGTCATTATACTGTTTTGGTATTTTCGGGAGGTAGGCGATCATGACGGCGGTGGTGCTGACGATGGAGGTGGTGGCGTGGTAGAAGCATCAAGGTACGGGTGGAGCAGTGGAGGGGACGATCTCGATCCAAACCAGTTCCGTTTCGTCTACTCGCTTGGATGTGTGTGTGTGTGTGTGTGTGTGTGTATGTGTGTGTGTGTGTGTGTGTGTGTGTGTGTAGATACACGCACAGGTGTATGTGAGGTATATCGTCGAAATATAGGTATATATTATATGTATATACTGGTACATACACGATTAATAATAACACACATAAACATATTTATGGTTGAAAAAATAAGCACCTATGCACCTATGACGAAGTTGTCCTCGGACACGTTTTAGTTCACCGTTAAATATAATAAGAATTCATACCATAATACTACATTATAAACTATACAGTAAGTTCCACTGTTATTATTACTTGCATTATAAAATAAATGTAGATGTATACCTGACCAGTGTTTTAGTGTGGAACCTAACCTTTCTTCTTATTTAGTTGACATTTTTCGTCTCCTCTAGACTGTAAATTAAACATTTGGAAGAATGGTTAAAATACGTATGTACCTACTGACATACAGTACCTGCACACTTATACAATTTAGAAATCTAAAACAAAATTTTTTTTTCAAAATTGTATTTTATTTTTAAATGTTTTGTTTAACACTTAACATCGTAGGTAATTAAACTAATAGATACCTTAATTAGTACCACAACAATAATTAGGTAGGTAAATAATTGTGACCTTTATGGTATTAAATCATGGCATTTATTATGATCTATATATTATTATTGTTAATAATCTCTAAATGTATAAGTTGTAGGTTTTATATTCAACGTGTTGCAATGAATAATAATTGGTTTTCAATTTTTACAACAATGTCTGCTTTTTTTGGTTTTGTGTGTTGCCATATTTTTTGGAGCAGAAAACATATTTTAATCTTAAACTTTAATATCTCCACTGGTATAAAAGTGAACCAAGTTATAATCTACTTAGGTTAAAAATTCACAGAGCTTTAAAAAATAATTCTAAAAACTAAAAAATATAGGAACATCTACATTAAAAATAATTTTCAACAAAATTGATTTTTTTATTACAAACATTGCTAATTATAAAGACTTGACATTTTAATCAAATATATTTTATATTAGTATTCAAAATAGTTTGGATATTTTGGTGTTATATGATATAAACATTTAAAATTGTCAACTGTTATTTTTTTCTAGGTCTATAAATACCTTAAAAAGCATTAACATTTAAGTCAAGATTACCCATTAGTTCTTCTTACAGATGTTAAAAAAATTTAAAATCCATTGTCACATATTTATTTCTTATTATGTATGTAAGTACGATATACCTACCTATATAATTTCTGATTAAAAAAAATCCATGTTATCATTTGAAATTTCCGTACGGTGTTTGAAAGATTAGTAGATTACGTGTTATTAAAATAGTATTTGTAGTTTTGTAGTAATGCATTTAAATAAGATATCAGAATGTTCATGTTTTTTGGAAATTAGTATCACACATAATATATATTTTGTGGAAGTTATTTTGTGTTGTAGGTATACGTGACCTATTAAACAGGTACAAATAAACAATTAGATACAACATTAAAATTTTTATACATACTCTTACTTTGAGTGTACATACATTTTTCGCAGGAGTAACTCGTTTCTCAACCAGCACTTAGTATTTTTGTTAGAAAATGGTCATTTCGTCTACTTAAATATTTATTATAACATTTTCCAAGGTGCTTGGGGATTAAGCATTTTAAGGTTTATTTGTACATAACGCAAATGTGCTCTTGAACAGTGTAAACAAATTGTATTTCAAAACTATACTTCTATGACTCTATGATTATAATAGATAGAAAAATTAAAAATAGAAAATTAAATAATACAAAAATAATCAGTTTAACCCTTTGCATACTATAATTCAACCTAAATA
>NW_019102818.1:0-2045 GCF_001856785.1 Myzus persicae | reverse complement strand
GTTGGCTAAAACAGCTTGAAAATTTAATAGAAGGCTCCTAGTATATTGTTTCAAAGTCAGATAAAAAATATTAAAAATCCTTAGTCACAGTTTTTTTTATAAGCATTTAAAGATCGAATTTTTACAAAATGTATCAAATTTAAAATTGAATAATTATTTTGTATTTAAAGATTTATAAAATGTTTAACTTTTATAGCTAAGGATTTAAAATGTAAAACAAGGTTCCACGTAAATAGGTTATAATATATAAATTACTTTATTCACAATAATATCATTAAATATACTTGGTAATATCATAAGCTGACTGACCGTTTTCGCTCAGAATCGTTTTTCTTATACAATGTAATAATATCATTGAATTAACATTTAACACTATGACACACAGTGACTCACTTGTAACCTACTGCACACCAAAGTGACATCCACTTACTGACCTTTTTCTTAGCCCTTTCTTTTCCCTTCAGTTTTAAATGTCTGGCGCCGCAGCTAATAATATAATATAGTATAATATAAATTATTTATATTTATCATTATTACTAATCATTATTAATGTAGATCGTTCCAGTTACTGTGGGATAACAATCATAAAGATTACACTAATAAAATTAAAAGAAATGATGCTCTTGACGAGATCAGCAAAAAATGTAATATGGACATGGCAGCTGTAAAATTGAAAATAAAGAGTTTGCGTTCATACTTCTCTAAAGAACGCCAAAAAGTTTTAAAAAAGAAATCCGGTTCAGGAACGGATGAAAACTATACTTCCTCGTGGTTCGCATATAAATCGCTACTTTTTATTTCGGACGCTACAACGCCAAGGGAGACTAAGGAAAGTGAGAAAGATGATAACCCTGCAAGCCTAAATAACAACGAAGAAGTAAGTTTTCTTTCTTAGTGCATTTTATATAGTATACTCAGCATCAGACTAGCTTGCAGTAGTTTAGTCTATTAGTTTATTTGCATCATAAGTTCTTATAATCTAATATTGTATAATTAATTAAAATATTTTACAAGTATTTGTCCTGAAATGGTAATGATCCTATTTCAGACATGAAGTATGATTTAAATTCTTCTCTGATATTTGTTGCGTTGGACGCTGGTTTTCGTGGAATTGATCTAAGTTGTCTTAAACCAGTGTCACCAGAGGTTATTTCTCTCCATGATCCTGGAATAATTTCTCCTGTGCTAGAATCTTCGTTATCAAAACACCCTGATGTTGAATAAAACTTTGCGGAATCGGGCTGCATTCTTAAAAAATTGTGAAGGTAAACACAAGCCAAAACAATGTTAACTATTGTTTCTTCAACTTTTATTTCTATGGGTTTGCGGAATATTCTAAACACGGCTGAAAGCAGCCCAAAAGTATTTTCTATAATACGACGCGCTCTGGACAACCTGTAGTTGAATACTCTTTTTGGGGATCCTTTGTTCAAATCTGTGGCGTATGGTTTCATAATATTTTCAGATAAGGCGAACGCATCATCGGCAACTAAGACATAAGGAAGTTTCATCATACGACCAGGCAGTGCTTCACATTCCGGTAAACCAAGTTCATTTTTTTCGAGTTTCTTAGAGAACGAAGTATTTTTAAATACTCCTCCATCTGAGATACGGCCTTGGCATCCAACGTTGACATACGTAAAACAGTAGTTAGCATCCGCTATTCCCAATAGAACAATACTGTCTGTTCCTTTATAGTTATGAAACTCGCTTATTGTGTTTTCTGGTTTCTGGATTACGACGTGTTTGCCGTCGATGGCGCCGACACAGTGAGGAAAATTCCATCGTTTATTGTATTCTTCTGCGATAGATCTCCATTCATGATCACTTGAGGGTAGCTGTTAGTAAATAAATAAAACTTTTTTAAGAACAATAATGTATAATGCTTGTCTATAAATCTGAACACTAATTGAAAGTACTATTTCGCCCTTTTATCTGGGTACCCGTAATTAGTGGAATTATATATTTTATTTTAGATTCTGAACGAAGTGAAAAATGTTCTGAATTACTAATGATATGTGTTTTTTTTTGTGTCTGTGTACACC
>NW_019102817.1:0-2047 GCF_001856785.1 Myzus persicae | reverse complement strand
TTGAAAAATAATAAGTATTTTACATGTACCTTGTAATGATCAATTAAAAATGAAGAACCTTCAAAATTCAATTTTAGTAAATTATCTACTGATGAGGCTACTTGAAGGCTTTCTTCAGAAAATCTTGTTTTTAAAACATTTATCATTGTATCTAATATACAATAATAAGCTTTCTTTTGCCAATAGTTTTTTTTCGTTTCTACAATATCTGCAGTATGATCATCACTAGCACTAGTTGTTGACAAACAAACAAAATCTTTGAGTTGAGATGGCTCTTTTCGTAATCTTTTCTTCGGTACAGCTATAACAAAATAAACAAATAATTATAAAGTATAAATTAATTCAGTATTTTCATATTTTTTTTTACATTTCAAAGGAATTTCAAGAGAAATTTCATATTTAGTGCTAAATTCAAGCATTTCATTCCAAAGTGTAGTATAATGTTGTTCAGAATCACGATGTTCTTGTAAAGTTGTAATTACTCCAGTTATTAAAGATTTAGAATTGCCCAGGTTTGCTGATTTTGATTGTATATGGTTTGATAGTATATGAATAATTTGTAAAACTTCCTTTAATATGAATAAATATATTACAAATTCATCGGACTTAATTGTTGAAATAATACCTAAAACAAAATAATATAAGTTCAATATTTTTCACTGAATAATAAAATAAATTATTGTTACCATTAAATTATATAAATCTACATAAATCAATACCAATTGCTTCTGCAACATCTTTATTTTTTTGAGCATCAATTTCCTCTTTTATAGACTGAATTAATACACCATAATTTTGTATGACTGAGCTACAACTTTTAAAACGACAAGCCCATCTTGTTTCACTTAACTGAACTAATGATGTTTTTTTCAAACCAAGTTGATTTTGAATTTCATTGAATTTTTTATTTTTTGAAGGATATGAGAAATGTACGTATATTGCTTCTAGTCCATTAAATTATTTTCTAAGATCCTAAATAAATAAAATAAGGTTTTAATTATTATAAATTATTAATTGGTACAAAGTACCTAATAAAACATTTTTCAAACAAATAATAAATAATAGGATTACTTTCAAATATTTGCATGTGTCCACAATCACTAAATTTAATTTGTGAGCCATGCAATGGATGTATATAGCGTATGGATAAATTTGCTTAAGTTTAGTTTGGACACCTCCTTTCTGACCAGACATTACATTTGCTCCGTCAAAAGACTGGCCAACAATTGGAATATCAGATAAATTACAAAAATGTAAAAAGTCGATAATGGATGAATATAATGCATCAGCATTTTGACTATATGATACATCAACAAATCCTAAAAAACGTTCTTTCACCTCCAAATTGTTTGTATAACGGATACAGATGGACATTTGCTCTTTCTTATGAGATCTGTATTCAAACACATTAATATTTATTATTTTAAACTGTTCCAAAATAACTAAGCATCATTCTTAAAAATATTTATTTTTATTTACCTGGCTTCATCACATGAAATGGAAAACATGCCACACTTTTTAACTTCAGAAACAATATTATCTCTCACATATGAAGCACAAATATTTATCAAATCATTTTGAATGGCCCAGCTAGTATGATTAGTTGAGTTGAAAATATATTTTTTCTCAAACTCAATATGATGTTTTGAAAACAACATGCACAGCTCTTTAAAATTACCTTAAATAAGAAATTGAAATATACTTAATTTTTAAAGGTAATCAAATCATTATAATCATTAAGAATATTATTTATTTATCTTTACCTTTATTTAAAGCATCATCATTTTCACGATGACCCCTAAATGGAAGTCCCTGCCGTCCAAGAAATATAACAATGTCAATTAAACATTTAATATACTGCCGATTTTTGTCAATGTGCTCCTTGTTGGCTGTTGATAATTTGGAGATGATACTACCTTGTTTTAAAGAATTTTTATATTCTAACCATCTTGACATACAATTAATGTGATTAATTGTTGAAGCGTGCAAACTTAGTTTTGATTTTTTGGTCTTTGAATCTCTTGACCCACAAAGCTATAGACAATTA
>NW_019102816.1:0-2049 GCF_001856785.1 Myzus persicae | reverse complement strand
GTTATAATTACGTTTACGCTATGTCCTACGTGAACGCGAGCGAATTCTATTATGATGGTCATGCTGTTCGTCGCGCGAGCGAGCGACGAAATACAAGCTGTTTTGTTTTTCGCCGCGTCACCCGCGTTCACGCAGGACAGCGTTACAAATTTCAATCGTTTTTATCAAATATAACGTTATAATCATAACGTTATTATAACGTTTGCAAGCCCTGAATAGATTTACAAGTTTAATTAAACTTTAATATAAATAATTATTAGCAATAAAAAAAATAATAATTATTAGATAGGTAGGTAAAAAAAGAATTTGTCAAACTTAAGGTGTATTTCTGTTTTACCGGACACCCTTTTTTTTTGCAATTTCTTTTTTTGGAACTATTGTAGTTAAGTACGCTGAAAACGAAGGTGAAGTCAGAATTAATTAACTGCGTTAGTTTACTGTTTCGAATATTGATATTTTTTTTTCGACTTCACTTACCCTGTTACCTACTTAAAGTGGTGTTGCATAGCAAGTCGAGGTATATTTTAGATTTGCGCCGAGGAGCGTAGCGACGATTGCCGATACACGCGCATAGTTACAAGTCATTAATTGTTTCTAATACAGCAAAATAGCGAATTCATTAGGTCGTAACTTCAAAACTAAGTCCGAGCGCCAAATTCTGACTTCACCATTGTTCTCAGCGTACTTTACTACATTAGTTCAGAAAAAAAAATTGCAGAAAAAAGGGTGACCGGTAAAACAGAAATGTTCCCCGACCATGTTAAACAAATAATTTTAAAAACAAACATTAATAATGATTTAATTAAATTACAAACAGTCAAGTAATTTTATCTAATACACACGACAAAGTTTAATACACCATGTCCAATACATTGAAGAATATCAATGCGGCAAAATAAAATTATTGAATGCTAAAAAAAATATTTTTGTTTTTAGAAAATGTATTTCATAAAGTTATATTCTTTTAAATATTAATTCGTATTAAAAAATGTAATAGGTACAATCATTACATTTATTTAAAATGCAATCTGTGTTTAAAGATACCTACTTAAAATATTAAATATATCATATACTACAGGTACTTACGACTGGGCCACTTGCAGTTTGCAGTGTTCAGTGTTTGCACTAACTACTAAGAGTCTAAGACACCAAAATGCAGATTGAATAATGTTCGGCAAGACTCGATCTCAACGGCTACGCGGTGGCGATGGTGGTGGGCGGTGGCATAATATTATAATGCGTATATTATACCGCTTTGCCGTAATCAAGTGTCTCCTAGCGGCGAACGATTGCACTTAATTTTGACAAATTCCCCATACATGTTGTATGGTTGTCACCATTGACTGTTTTGTGGTTTATCTAGCTATTTTTGAATCATTTTCCCCGATTTCCGGCAGTCGATCATCGCTTATTGTATATTATCAGGGCTTGAAACCGAAAAAAAAATTTGGATTTCAATTTCGGTTTCGGTTACCGGTATTTACTTTTACCGATTTCGATTTTGATTTCAGATAACGGTTTTAAAAAATTGTGGTTTCAATTAATACTTTGCATACCGGTTTTGTATACTTATTGTATTAATTTAAATTTGAAATAACGTTTTTGATAAATTACGTTTTTCCGTTTTAACTTTGCACACCGGTTTAAATATTTTTGGTTTTGATTTCCACTTCAAATAACGATTTCGATAAATTATTAAAAAACATATATGTAAAATGATAGCCAAGTTCAATTATGTAATATATACTTTGGTTGTTGACTTCAACGACAAAAGAAGTGAGATCTAAATGGATGCCAAGTTCAATGGTCAGTCCTGAAATGTATTTATAACAACATGAAATATAATTTCTTCTTATCACTTAGGATAATACTTTGAAGCCTAAGGTCTGACTTGGCTAGTTTCCATATTTTACGAATTATCATCAAGTACCTACTAAAACAGTAATGGAAGAGCATGTTAATTTTTTTCTATTTAAAATAAGAGAATATTTTTCAGGTCAGATCAAAGCGCAAAAAAAATTTAATTTGACTTTAAAAACTGGTAGAAAA
>NW_019102815.1:0-2049 GCF_001856785.1 Myzus persicae | reverse complement strand
TAACGACAATAAAATATTTTCTTTGTTTGATGTTCCACATTTAATTAAAAGTATAAGAAATAATTTAATTAATGCATGTTTTATAAAAGATGATAAAATAATCTCATTTGATGATATAAAAAAAACATACGAGTTGGACAAAGTAAATCATAAAAGTAGGTCTCTCGTCAAAATAACAGATGCACATATTTACTCAAGTTCTTTTTAAAAAATGCGTGTTAAATTAGCGGCACAATTATTAAGCAATTCCATGTCAGCAGCAATCCGAACTAGTATACAAACAGGACAACTTCAAAGTAGCACTTCATCAAATACTGCAGATTTTATTGAGTTTATTAATAATTTATTTGATTGTCTTAATAGCCGGTCTTTATATAGTAATAATCCATATCTCTGTGCATTAACTGATGTAGGTACTGTAAAAAAATGTTTAATTGGAGCTTCTCAATATTTCACAAATTTGCAAAAATTAAAAAAAGGAAAATTAACCCAACCACCCTGTTTTAAAGGTTTTACGCAAACCATTAATTGTGTATTGCAATTTTTCGAAGCAGAGAAAGCTAATGATATTGTATTTTTAATGACTAATCGTTTAAATCAGGATAAGTTAGAAAATCTTTTTAGTATTTTTCGACAAAATGGTGGTTATAACAAAAACCCAAAAGCTAGAACGATTAGAACTTCAATAAGAAGTAATTGTATCTTTTCTTTATGTACATCTAAAGGGACTAATTGTGAGGTAACCCAAGAAGATAATAATCCAGTTATAATTGATCCAGTTAGACCAATAAATAAAGTAAATTTGAACAGTTCAATATTATCTTCAGATTCAGATACAGAATCTAACTCTAATTTATCTCTCTATTTTTTATCATCTGATGAGGACTCAGTTAATATTGATAACACTATTGGTGTTACTTTAGAAGACTGCTCTATTACATATTTTGCAGGATATTTGGGCTATAAATGTATGAAAAAATTTAATTGTAACCATTGTCAACTTGAATTATTCACAGATAAAAACTTAAATGATAAAAAACAATTACTTTTACTTAATAAAAATTATATTTCTTTTAATAATGAAAGTGGACTTAAAGCACCATCAAATAATTTCCATAATGTAATAAATAAAATTTTAAATATTTTTGAAAACAACTATAAAAACTATTTAAATAAAAAGAAAATTAGATTTCAATTAACTGAGCGTGTAAAAAATAATAAAACAGTTATAAAATGGTTAGATGAATCTATGCAAAACTGTATAGAGCATAAAATGTATATAATTGATCAACTTTTAATTTGTAAAATATTTAATAAAACAAAAATGTTTTCAACCACATCCAAATTAGCTAAACTTTCAAAATTAAAAATATTAAACCACATTTAAATATAATAATAATATTTTCATTAATTATTCTTGGTTCTGACAATGTACCTACCTATGAGAATTGCTGCTAGTGTCTACATGCTACAGGATCCATAGTGTCACTAGGAGACTCAAAATATATATTATATTGTAACTTATTATAACTGTTGATTTATAATATAATATTATTACCTATATAAACAACTATGTTTTTATTTTTTCCATCAACATACCTTGTTAAAGACAACAATATTATTTAGGTGGTGTAAGTGAACCTTGCATCATATCATTTTTAGATGTTCAAGTGTGTATCTTGAAATATGATGTATTTTAGTTTTTAGGCCCAGTAGTAAAGATTAACTCAGTATTTTTAAAATTGAATACTATTTCATTGTTGAAATCAAAACATTTTATTAAATGGCTGAACATAGTTGTTTGAAAAGAATGATTCTAGCTAAATAGTAAATGCTCATATTAAAATTAAAAAAAGGGGGTAAGTGGATGTAGCTTTGCTGTACATTATGTGTTTAGAAGGTTGCTGCAATGGATGGTATTAAATTTGAATTCAATGATATATCATTGTATATGAAAAATGATAATGAGCCGAGACGGTATGTTAGTCTAGGACATTTTATATTGTTATTACTTTTTACTTATAATATGGTACCATTGAAAGTTTTGCA